>NC_077234.1:177989276-178021776 GCF_027887165.1 Monodelphis domestica
TAGTTTGGTTTAAATTTTTTTTTATAAAAGATAAAGAGGAATGGGACAAAATGAGAAAAGAGGTTTCAATGTGAAGGAAAACAAAAAGGAAACCAAAAAATTTTCCTGAGAAAGAGCCAAGAACCTTTCATGTATTATCACAAAATACAGGATGCTGAGGTTATTGCAAATGAGGAGGAGCTCTTCATTTGATAGAATGTGTATATGAAACACTGGTCATGGAAATTAGTAAAGAAACTTACCTTTTAGGTGGCACTGTAGTAGAAAGCAAGGGAGATGAAGTGATTAAAAATGAAAACACTTTATGTAGAATTCATTTTAAATAAAGTCCTAAATCGAAAAGATAATGCTTTTTAATATTAGTATTTTAATATAGACATAGAATTTGGAAATTTTTATGATGTTTTGCTTTTAAAACAAGCTAGTTGTAGTAATTAATACTAGGAATGGATGGAATAAATGGGAGCCCAAATTGCCTGAAATGAACTTCAGTGCAGACTGTCTGGGTCCTTTATTGAGCAAGACACTCCTAATTTTCCCTCTAGTTTGTATCCAGTGCAGTTGGAAGGAACTCCACCTCTGTCCTTCATCTCTATAATTCTGTTGCATGCCAGCTGGCTTGTCTGTTGAACTGCCTTTGTACTTCGATGGCCTAGATTACTGATGTATGGGGAAGAAGTAGAGCATCTGAGCAATGAGAAGGGACAAGAGGCACAGAGAAAGTATTTAGTCCATTGGCGACGAGATTACTCACTCCATCAGCTGTTTGATGATGGCTGCTAGTGGTACTGCTTTCAGCAGGCGTCAGCCCCTTGGCAGCTGTGCACAGGGTCTTAGGAAGCACAAAAATCTATAAAATTCTTTGAGTCTAGCAGTGGCACAAGGAAGCTCTGCAATTTGTGTAATGCACCCATCCACAAGTCTAGGCTAGAATCTTTCATACTTTTCATATTTGCATGAGGAAAGTTTCTTTCTTTCTTTCTTTCTTTCTTTCTTTCTTTCTTTCTTTCTTTCTTTCTTTCTTTCTTTCTTTCTTTCTTTCTTTCTTTCTTTCTTTCTTTCTTTCTTTCTTTCTTTCTTTCTTTCTTTCTTTCTTTCTTTCTTTCTTTCTTTCTTTCTTTCTTTCTTTCTTCTTTCTTTCTTTCTTTCTTTCTTTCTTTCTTCCTTTCTTCCTTTCTTCCTTTCTTCCTTTCTTCCTTTCTTCCTTTCTTCCTTTCTTCCTTTCTTCCTTTCTTCCTTCCTTCCTTCCTTCCTTCCTTCCTTCCTTCCTTCCCTCCTTCCCTCCTTCCCTCCTTCCCTCCTTCCCTCCTTCCCTCCTTCCCTCCTTCCCTCCTTCCCTCCTTCCCTCCTTCCCTCCTTCCTTCCTTCCTTCCTTCCTTCCTTCCTTCCTTCCTTCCTTCCTTCCTTCCTTCCTTCCTTCCTTCCTTCCTCTTTCTTTCTTTCTTTCTTTCTTTCTTTCTTTCTTTCTTTCTTTCTTTCTTTCTTTCTTTCTCTTTCTTTCTTTCTTTCTTTCTTTCTTTCTTTCTTTCTTTCTTTCTTTCTTTCTTTCTTTCTTTCTTTCTTTCTTTTCTTTCTTTCTTTCTTTCTTTCTTTCTTTCTTTCTTTCTTTCTTTCCTTCCTTCCTTCTTCTTCCTTTCTTTCTTTCTTTCTGTTAATATCTTTCTCTCTCTTTATTTCTGTCTCTTTGTGTCTCCATCTCTGTGTGTATTTATCTCTGTCGTTTCCCCCCTTTCCCTCCCTCCCTTATCTCCCCGTCCTTCTTTTCTGTAAAATTTGTTTCTACTGCCCTGATTTCATTTGTAGAAAAAAATTAGTTACCTAAGGAACTACTCCTTGCACTTCTATTGTTCATATTCTTCCATGTCCTCTAACAACAGAAAATGACATCCACATGTTTATGGTACTAAATCATTGGTAAAAGCAATATTGTGTGTGGGTCTTTAATGGAAATGCATTAAATTGCTGTGGGGGTGAGGAGGAGGGGTAGATAATGACAATCATTTTTCTTTATTGTATTATACTTGTCAGAATTATTCTCCCTCATAAATTTGTTGTTCAATTAAAAAAAGCAGGGACATGACTACAATTTTGTTGATCTTATGCAAATACCTTGAAAATTATTTTGGCCTTTTGGATAAATAATGATATACTATTTTATTTTCTGTTGTCAGAAATGGATCTCATAATATGTGAGAACACATTAAATCAAAATATTAGATTTTCTAAGCATTGCAAATTGATTACTTAAGCATTCAAAAGCATATAAATATCTTTAGAGAAAATAGCCTAATGACTTAGATTTGTTAAGCCCTTTACAGTTTACACTTTCATATTCAATTTTAATCTGTGCCTAAATAAACAAAAATAAGTACAAGTGTACTTAATTTAGTACAACATGAACAGTTTTATTTATTTTTCATATGAATAATTTCCCAGGAATATATTATAGTAGAAACAATGCTAGACTATGTGCCAGAAAAGTGTTCACATCCTGGTTATACCACTTACTAATGATATGCCCTTCAATAATTTAGCTAAAATCTCAGTCTCATTTTCTGTATTTGTAAGATATAGAAAAATGGCATAAGCTGTGTGTTCACTTGGTTTGTATCCCATATGATACTGTCTGTGCTTCAGGACCTGTTCTCATTGGCTGGTGTGCTGCATGTAGGAAGACAAATATCACTTTGTTAATTAAGCAATTAATTAATTTCTCAACTGGCTGCACTCCTTTGGACTTTTCAATCATGTGTCAGGAACCTCATCATTATGGAAGATCACTTCATCCCTGGAATTCATATCTCACCAGTACCCTCTGCCTTGGAGTTCCTCCCTCTGATTAGAGGGTGGAGATCCCCTCCTAGAGCCTTCATTTAAAGAGGATGTCCAGACCTCTGGAAGTGAAAATATCTTTTCACTTGCCACTTGGCTGCACTTTTCTCAAATTCTCTATAATGCCTCACACTTAGTAACTCATTCCTCCACTCCCTTTAGATTCTTTTTTTTTAAACCCTTACTTTCCTTCTTAAAATCATACTGTGTATTAGTTCCAAGGCAGAAGAGTGGTAAGGGCTAGGCAATGAAGGTTAAGTGACTTGCCCAGGGTCACACAGCCAGGAAGTGTCTGAGGCCAGATTTGAACCCAGGAACTCCCATCTCTAGGCTTGGCTCTCAATCCACTGAGGTACCTAACCCCGCCTCTGCCAACCCACCACCTTTAGCTTCTTTTATATGTGGTCTTGCCCCATTAAACTGTAAACTTCTCAATAGCATGCTTAGCATAGTTCCTGGCACATAGTAAGTATTTGTTTAATAAATGTTTGTTCATTTGACAATCAGGAAGTACAGTATAAAAATTGCCTAGTAAGTGGTGCTCTATTTAAGCTGCCAGTCTCTTCAACTTCTCTGGGGGCTCTCTGAGGCATGTGTTAGTGACCCTCAGTATGGGATGATAAAGAAGGAAATCTTTCCTGACCAGATGCTAGAGTCTAGCCTGAGAGTGAAATACGAAATATTTTTCAATGGTGCATCAAAAGAAAATCTTCATGGCTCAGTTCCTACCCTATATCCTAGCTCAGTCCTGGCTCTCTTATTGCTATTGATCAGGAAATAATTTTTATTAGATACAGAGATTAACATTAAAACTACAAAGGAAGTTTCAGAATACTTACAGGGTTTGGCCAGACCAGATCCCTGAACCTCCTTGAGGAAAAGACAATAAGGATGGACCCAATTGGAATGGACAGTAAAGCAGTAGAAATTGGGTAACAGTTGGGAGAGATTTATTTTCTGGGGTTCTCCCCAGTCATTGACACTTACAGAATCTCCTTTCTATTTCTAGAATCTTCCCCACATTGGTCCCAAATCTGATTCCTGCTCTTTGTGCCCAGGGTCTCTTTTGCCCCTAAAAGACCTTGGACTCATCTCTGCTCAAGAGTCTTCACCTCTAGGATGCTGATATCTCCAGGATTTGTTTCAGCTTAACCACTGCTGTTAGCAGTATAGGCAGCTAAGTCAGCAAGCAGTGATTTCTGGCAGCATGGGTCCCCTGGGAGTTTGCTATCATTCTCTGCTTCCTGAAGCCATAAGGAATGACTGAAAGGAAGTCTTTCTTAAGGGAAAAATGGGCAAGAAAGACAGACCTCTATGTATAAACATAGAGTCTCTTTCTTCTGTCTTCCCAAGTGACTAATTTTTTTTTTAAGGCAGGAGAGTCAGGGGGGAGGAAAAGGAGGGAACATCATTACTATTCTCTTCTTCTTCCTTCTTCTTCTTCTTCCTTCTTCTTCCTTCTTCTTCTTCTTCTTCTTCTTCTTCTTCTTCTTCTTCTTCTTCTTCTTCTTCTTCTTCTTCTTCTTCTTCTTCTTCTTCTTCTTCTTCTTCTTCTTCTTCTTCTTCTTCTTCTTCTTCTTCTTCTTCTTCATTCTTCTTCTTCTTCTTCTTCTTCTTCTTCTTCTTCTTCTTCTTCTTCTTTCTTCTTCTTCTTCTTCTTCTTCTTCTTCTTCTTCTTCTTCTTCTTCTTCTTCTTCTTCTTCTTTCTTCTTCTTCTTCTTCTTCTTCTTCTTCTTCTTCTTCTTCTTCTTCTTCTTCTTCTTCTTTCTTCTTCTTCTTCTTCTTCTTCTTCTTCTTCTTCTTCTTCTTCTTCTTCTTCTTCTTCTTCTTCTTCTTCTTCTTCTTCTTCTTCTTCTTCTTCTTCTTCTTCTTCTTCTTCTTCTTCTTCTTCTTCTTCTTCTTCTTCTTCTTCTTCTTCTTCTTCTTCTTCTTCTTCTTCTTCTTCTTCTTCTTCTTCTTCTTCTTCTTCTTCTTCTTCTTCTTCTTCTTCTTCTTCTTCTTCTTCTTCTTCTTCTTCTTCTTCTTCTTCTTCTTCTTCTTCTTCTTCTTCTTTCCAGATTATCATTATTCCAAAACCTGGGATAAAATAATTTGAAGGAATTAAGACGGTATAGCATAAATACTCATTACATACACACATTAAATATAATGTAATTAGTGAGGGGTAATATAATGGACAATATTAAATATAATGTAATTAGTGAGGAGTAATATAATGGACAATATGGGGGGATTAATAGCACCTGAAGAAGTTTCTTTTTGGTGACCCTTGAGCTGAAGCTTAAAGGGAGTAGATGATCTAAGTGGTATAGCTGAAACGAGAGGATTCCAGGGAACTGGAATAAATGTACTGTCATATATAGGGAACAACAAAATAGACCTTCATCAGCCCATTTTTCATAGGATCATCAAACCAGAGTGGATCATCTAGTCCAACTCCCTCACTTAACAATAAAGAAAACTGGGAACCAAAGAATACAAACAATTTACCCAAGGGATTCAAATGATAATAGAGATTAAATTTGAACCCTGATTTTGAATCCTGAAGTGGTAATTAGTACTTTTCTCACTGTCATAATTTTGCAAACCTAGAAACTTTGGTTCCAAGATTTTATATTTTTATTATTTTTACCCCAATGGAGCAGTTAGGTTGTATACTGGATAGAGTCTTGGGTGTGGTGTCAGAAAGACTCATTTTCCTGAGTCAAATCTGGCCTTAGATATTTGCTGGCTGTGTGGCCCTAAACAAGATATATAACCTTATTTGCCTCAGTTTCCTCATCTGTAAAAAATGAGCTCAAGAAGGAAATGACAAACCACTCCAAGAAAACCCCCAAATGGGGTTGCAAAGAGTCTGACCCAATGGAAAATGATGGAACAATATGGTCACACAATAGACTTTGGACTTGAATTCTGATTTCTCAGATTCTTGTCTAATATTCTATTCTTTACATTGCTATATTATACTGGAGATCTTGATACTTATGGCTGGATATGTTTAAATATTCTTGATGGGTGAAGAAAATGGCTAATAACACTACATTTCATAGATTTGCCTTCTCTGTTGATGCTTTCCTCTTCCAATGAAGGTGACTCTGAGCTCCTTAAGGCTATGCTGGAAGGCCACAATATCTAGAAGTCCTACCAAGCTCAGAGGAAGGCTTTGAATGATGTCCTTGTGACAGGCTCTGCTTTGCTGACAGAGAATTGGTCTAAGGACTGGGAGACTGATGGCTAGAAAGTTGACAATCAGGTGATGGATTTATTTTGGTCGTGGTGACTCATGAAGCCAGTCACTGAAATGTAGAGTAGGGAGCTGATTTACATCACTGCAAAGGACCCCTCGCACTAATGAAGTCACATGTTCTATAAAGACTGGAGTTAGGCACTACCCCATAAGTATTCCTTGGTGAGAGAGAATATCATTTTATAATGAGGTAACTGTTATAACAATTAATAGAGTGGGTGCAAAGAAACAAAAAATTTAACCAATAGGAAGGCATAAAAACACTGGGAAAAGGCCATAATTACAGCAT
Organism: Monodelphis domestica; assembly: GCF_027887165.1. Lineage (NCBI taxonomy): Eukaryota > Metazoa > Chordata > Mammalia > Didelphimorphia > Didelphidae > Monodelphis > Monodelphis domestica. The sequence goes on from NC_077234.1 coordinate 177,995,645, forward strand.
TCAAGTATAACTAGGCATGAAAACAAATTAATTTCCATGATGATATTGTTTGATTTTTGTTCCTTAATGTTAAAAGTTATATTTCCTGAACAGATAAAGTAGAAAATGACGTATATGACAAGGCTAACTAGAGCTGGAATGACATTTTATTTAAATTTTGGTTATAAGAACAATTACAATAACACTTTTTTAGAAAGCTGTTTTCTTTATGATTTTAAGAGTTTTACCAAAAGAAATTGATTCATATTTATTCTTAAATCTCCTAACAAGTTTACTTCAAGTTTCTCTCACTAAATAAAATTAATGTGCCTTCATATTCATCTGGATCAATTCCTATTTTCTTCAAGTATGTCCACAGGTCATCAACCTTCCTCTTCCTCTTCCCCCATTGTAGTTGTTTTTGGTCCTTTTATATTTTTCTTGGTAGTTTTGGTATGACAAAACCAACTAAGTTATGAGATCACAGATTTAGAAGGGACCTTAGACATCATTTGATCCAACTCCCTCATTTTACAGATGAGGAAACTGACATCCAAAAAGGTTAAAGTCATTTGGGTAATACATAGTAGAGGTAAAATTCAAATCCAGGTCTTCTGACTCCACACACATTGCTCTTGCCCCTTCAATACTTGTTTGTGTTTATGATCTTACTGAGATAATTATGTCCTCTACTAATGCAGATTGCAACCCAACCTATCCCCTCTCGGCTAGAATAATTCTTTTCCTGGAAGCTATTTAAAAAAAAAATTAGAAGTAGCAATGTAAAACTCAAGTTGCTTATGTTGTTACTACTTATTCTTACTACATGACTGCCACCTATTTTTCTAGTCATACATGTCCTTTATGAGGCATTTAAATCAATCAGTCAATCAACAAACATTTATGAATACTTGACTATGTGCTAGGCATTGTCCCAGGTGCTAATTAAAAAAAAAAGACCAAAAAGCAAAAACAATGCCTAGCCTCAATTTTTTCTTCAATATTTTCTATTCATCAAGACATTGAAAACATATGCATGTTTTTAGAAAGCAAATATAAAGTAGTTAAATGCAGAACAGAGTAAGAGGGGTCTAAAAATGATTTGTGTAAGTAGTGTTTGAACTCTGTTTTTGAAGGCAGTCGTAAATGTCATGATTAGCTCTAATCTGCATCTACTTATACCCCCTCATTTACTTTTTGTGGTCTTGAATAACTTGAAAATGTGGCTTTCCTTGGGCATCGAGGTAGCACAGTAGATGGAGTTCAGAGTATGCAGTCAGGAAGACTCCTCTTTCTGAGTTCAAATCTGCCTTTAGACACTTGTTGACTATGTGACCCTGGGTAAGTCTCTTAAACTTCTTTGCCTGAGTTTCATCATCTATAAAATGAGCTGGAGAAGGAAATGGACAACCACCCCAGTATTTAAGTAATTAATTAAATAAATAAATGAAATAATTATTCTATTATCACACTTGTCCACTCTGTTTTTCCCATCCCAACAGATGACAAATCTTAAAATGGAGGGTTGTGGTGGTGCCAGCCACTAGTTGGGGTTCACTGAGAATATTGAATATTTTTTGGAAAGTAATTCTGGTCCATCTCTTCTCTCTATTCAGTTCTGGGCCCAAGTGTTTAGTCTAAGATTTATGGACTAAATCAATCGTGTGTGATCATTTGATCCTGGTGAAATGATCATTCTTACCTGAGAAGAAATGTAACCTCCTTCTGTGTCCTCTTAATATTTCCAGGATGGGCAAGTGAAGGACCCATCCTGTGATAGATGATGATCAAAGTGTTTTTAATGATTTGGAAAATCATTGGTGGTAGAATGGAAGATGGATTAGAGTGGGCAGAGACTGGAGATGGTTTAATCCAAAAGCAAACTATTGCCAAAGTTGAGGGGATGAGGGTCCACAGCAGAGTGGTGTCAGTGTCAGGGGAGAGAAGAGATGTTGCTGAGATGAGAAAAATAGGCCTTGGCAATGGATTGGATATGGGATGGGGGCAATAGGAAATAGTGAGAAGTTGAGGATAACTCCTAGCTTTGAAAGACAAAGGGACTGGAAACATGGGAAGAAAGGAAGAGAAATCTTTGGGAGAAAAGTAATGAGTTCTGTTTTGGACATATTTAGTTTAAGATGTTTACTAGACATCTAGCATATTCATTTATAAAACAAGAGGATCAGACTAAATCAGAGGATCCAAACCTTTTTGGTGTCACAGACCTTTTACATTGTGGTGAAGCCCCTGGGATCTTTCTCAGAATAACACTTTTAAATAATTAGAGGAAATGATCATTTTAAGTTACAGGCTAGTAAAAACAAAGACACAATTGTCCTTCCATCTAAAACTGTCCCCCAAACAATTCAGAAAATGTGGGGAGTCTACAGACATCAGTTTAAGAATCCCTGGAACAAATAGCTCCTATCTGCTAATTTTTAAGAATTCTTTAAGGATAGTCTAAAAAGGCAGCAGGATTTCACAAAATGGTAACATGCTGAGGCTTGCTGCCTGAAGTCCATGTGGAAATGGAGAGAGGAAGATTGGAGTGAACATTCATTTCAATGCTTCCTTGTCCATGGGCTGAATATACTTATGTGAGCTCTTCAGGACTCCCTGTCCCGCCTTTTAAAAGCACCAGCTGGTAGAGTTATGGCTGCCTTCTCCTCCCACCTGCTGCCTCCCTGAAGCTCTCTGGTCCCACACACTTTACAGAGTGGCTTCCCTGCCTGTTTTTACCCTTGTAGCAGATTTGCCTCAGCTATTTCCCAGTCAAGTTAGCAGTCAGAGCCCAGACTTTCTAGCTCAAAGCCTTATCACCGGATGCATTAAAAAACAAACAAACAAAAAAGAAAACACAAAACACAACATACAAACAACAAAACAAAGCAACAACAATTTTAAAAGCCTATTCCTGTCAAGTTGTTGGGATGGTGTTGTTTTGGTGAGCTCTCAGCTTGTATATTATGCCAGCATGAATTTGAAGCTGACTTTGTCAATACTTGAGAAAAGCATTTATTAAGTGCCTTCTATGTGCCAGGCACTAAGCTAGGTGCTGAAGAAACAAAGAAAAAGTGAAACAATTCTGCACCCCAAAAGCTTCCATCCTAGAAGGAAGAGAAATCACAGGCAAAAAATTAATTCACAGATAATGCACACAAAATAGATAGTTGTGGGAAGGGTGAAACTATGGGTCAGGAATCAGGAAAAGCTTTATGTCAAAAGTAGCATTTGATCTGAAACTTTTTTTCCTTTTCCATTCATAATAAACCTTGAAACAGAAAAAAGAGAACCTTTCTCTGGTTAGACTTAATAAATGAAAATGGAATAGAAATATCAAATTTTATATGAATTTTTTAAAGATCCAACATTTCCCCATTTTATTATATTAAACATATGTAATAAATACATATTAGATATTTCAATATTAGATTTTTTTAACTGTGAAGCAGTCAGTGGGAGGAAACAGAGACCAGAAAGGGCTAGGATTGCAGCTGGGATCTGGTCAGGATTTAGAGGACTTGAGTACAAATCCTGCTTCTGCTGTTTCATATCTATGCTAAGTTTTCATGTTCTAGAGTCGAATGAGAGCTGTGCTGTATTTGTAGAGAAGGAAAAACTTATTTTAAAATAGCTAAAGCACTTATTTTAGCTTAGGACTTCTGTATTGTCATGTTAATGCAAGTTAACTCATGAAGTTCCATTGTGCCTTTAAGAGGCTTGTAGTAGGGGGTGGGGAGGAGCCGCAATTAGCTCAGTATATAATATGAGGTGTTATGTTTAGGCTTACATTTGAAGTGATGAAAATTATTAGTTGGAACTAGATATGATGATACTAAAATAGAACGCTAAGTAACAGTTGAAAGGGAGACAATATCTAAAAAACATAACGTGCTATATACACACACGACAGCTGTTCACCATATACTGGGAGGTGAACAGCAGAGCTTGGCCAGCATGTTACCATGTTGCTGAGTTGCTATGGCAATATCAAACCAATGAATGGACCACATCCCAGAGACAGGGAGGTGAGTAAGTGTGAAATTGATTCAGTTGTACACAGGGATATGTTGGAGCCAAAATTGTCAGGATAAAATTACTGGTAGGAAATTGTATTTGCATTTATATAGGCACAATGGTTATGCTATTACATATTTACTTTGGATATTCTGTTAAAATGTTTTTAATTGAATGCATTTTGTTAATGATTTCTTCTTTCCTACTATAAACTCTGTGCATATTAGAGGTAATTCTGATTCTTTTTTTTGTTATATTCTGAAACTGATATTTCTACCAAAATTTAGGTATTAGCATATTTAAATTGTAATTTTACAAAAAGCAATGTTTGTGTCATCATTTAAGTTAAAAGTACTAGAATAGACTTCTCTAGATGAATGCAAATAAAAGTTTTAATTTATGTATGTGTGTTTTTGGATAGCAAATTGTATGCTGATTAGAATAAAATATCAAAACATGGTAGAATATTCAATGAGAATTAATATGAAATTCTTTTTTTTAGATGTTCACATTGATCATATTGCAAAGACAAAGACTTAAGTTCTTTTCAGATGCTATTTATTGGAAGTATGCTTTTATAATGCTGGAGGAGAAATAATAATATTTTATTTCTTTAGACCTTTTGGTTACAGTATTACCTGTCATATAGGATATACATTCATCAGAGAAAACCTCCTACAAATATTTAGTATTGAAAATGAAAATTAGTATGAACTATAGTTTTCTGAATAGCTTGTTAAATTTTCTATCTTGTGCAATTTTTGTCTAGCAATGATATCAAATGATCATTCTATGGTGAAGATACAGTTATTTAGAAATAAAAGCTTATGGAGAGGTTACTTCTGTTTAGGGATATTGCTGAAAAGGATATTCTGTTTCCCTCACAATTTTTATTATTTCCTCTAAGGTTGGAAACTGAATGATCTTTAAAACATATGGATGAAACAATACTCTATGTGGGTAATAGGCATGTGTTTAATGAGCTTAATGCAGAGTTCAGAGCAAGTTGTTTATCTGACATCTTTTGAGGAAGCCGATACCATAGGTAGTGTTTACTCCCTTTATTTAGCCTCTCCTAATAGAGGAGAGAGATTGGTTGACTTGACCTCAGTTATTTAAAAACAAAGGATTAGAAAGAGAAATAAATAAATAAGCATAACTTTCGAGTTAGGAAAATATCACTTATCTGATACTGAATGCAATTGCCCTGTGGAAATATACTTTCAGTCATAATAAGTTTTAAAACAAGACAGTGTCTCATTTCTCATTAGTTGCATATATTAAGAACTGTCTACTCTCTCATTAGTTCAAGTTGCAAAACAGGAGAGCATGACTTGTTTATATAACAGAAACCAATATTTGCTTTCTTTTATTCTCTTGGCATCAACTTCCAAGAGCAACATTTGCCAGATCTTGGCAGCACACTTCACTTGCTGACGATGCATTTCTACCGGAATGATAGAATAAGGCTCCATAAAGCAATGTAGCCTGTAAGTCAGCCTTATTTTGTTTATGTGTATACTAGAGCACTTCCTTCACTGCTCATACAAAGACTATTAATCCCCACAACCAAAATTGAGCTTTGCTAACAGGAAGAATTTCCATTTTGTTTTAGGAGAAATTTCAGTAGCCCCTACAATGCCTGCTTGACAGTGGATAAGAGTCTGATATTTATTTTAAACTAGGACTGGAAGTGAGAAAATTGATTAAGCTGTATTTTGTAGTAAATCCCATGTGCACCCATTGGTATGCTGGTCTTATTACCTGCTTCTTATTTGTAAACCCATTTAGAACTGTGTAAAGCCTTACTTAGGGAAAACACTCATTTGAAATACCAAATACAAAGAGCTGTTCAAGTAAATTAATCAAATAAATTCTCCTGCTGGAAATTCACTTTCAATGCAATGACAGGTTTTTTTTTTTTCCTAGTACAACCTCAGTTGAATACAAACCCACTTAAAAGTGAATCCCAGGGGACACGATGAAAACTCTTTACTAAGTGTCATCTGGACCCATCAGCATTTCACTTCATTTCTACTTCTGGCAGTAGGGAACATTGATGTATCACATGGGAAGCAGTAGAGTGGAATTTTAGTGGACCAGTCAATCAAGAAACATTTATTAAGCACCTATGCGGGGCCTTTCTATTAGGTCCTAGAAATCTAAAAGAAAAAAATGAAACCATTCTTATCTCAAAGAACTTACAATTTTATTTGAGTTGAATATGGAAGAGATGCCTGACAAGTACTATATAGCTATGTAAACAATATATACAAGATGAAAAAAAGTCTTTTTTTTATGGTAGACTAAGTTGAGTAATCAAGAAAGGCTGGATGAGAGGACGGTGGTGTTTGAGCTGGGTCATTGATGGTGGTAATCCTGACCCTATTTTAAGTTATCTGGATTACTTTAGGCAGTGCACATTGTCATCTAGTAGCCTGCAAAGTAAGAGGTTTCACTGGATGATCACCAAGTTCCCCTCAAGTTCCAGATATCTATTCTGGGCTACTTATCTTCCCTCAAAACTTCTTCCTTGGTTAGAAAATACTACGGTAGGAACATCTAAAGAAGGGATTTGTTCCTTTTTGGAACAAATAAAACAGTAAACTTAGGATACTACTGCATTCAGAGTAGGCATAAAATGGCATGAGATTATTTTGAAATGAGCTAGTTCTCTTGTTCTTACTATATAACAAGTTATCTTGGATATTTGCATTTTTAAGGTAAAATTGTTTGGAAAGAACTTCAGAATTTGACTATGGCAACCTCAGTTAATTATGAATCTAACCTTCAGTGATAGGGAACTCATTACTTCATTAAATTTTCATCAAGTTTTAATAGGAAGTTTTTCCTAACATGAAGGAAAAGTGACTTTCCTATCATTTTAAGTCATCAATACTAGTTTTGTCTTTAAGTGCCAAATAATGAAGTTCAATGTCTCCTATAGAAGCCAATCTTTAAATTTAATAAATTAACAATCTTGTTGCCATTATATAATTGTCACCTCCATTATAATTTAATTTCCTAAATGACAGAGACTATTCTTATCCCTTGTATTTTCAAGCATTTACCACAATCTGAGAGATATTGTAAGTACCTGATATAGGCTTGTTTAGTCACCAACTCTTCCTTTGAGTCATTTTCAGACTAGTTCTTCTATATATTAGTAATTTCTGTGTCCAACTGATTAATTGATTCTAAATTGTCATGACTATACTATTATTTAGTCCAAGTATTCCATTTTTTCCTTAGATACAATATGAGCAACTTTATTAAATCCTTCCTAAAATCTAGGTTTGTTATTCTAATGATATTTCTCTAATCTACAAATGTAATTTATAGGGGACATTTTGGAGCTGGATCTATGTTTTCATCATTCTAGAAAACTACATACCATCAAACTTTATATCACCTATAGATTTAGAGAGTTAACTGGGGCATGCAGAAGTTAAGTAATTATTTCTCCATAGCTCCAAGAATTCATGTATGTAAGATCAGTACTTCAACCCAGGTCTCTCAGATTTTAAAGCTGGCCTTCCATTCACCAAAACACTTGGCCTTTCACCAGCGTAATACCTTAGAAGAGAAGGGAGGGAGGAAGGAAGGAAGGAAGGAAGGAAGGAAGGAAGGAAGGAAGGAAGAAAGGAAGGAAGGAAGAAAGAAAGAAAGAAAGTAGGAAAGAAAGAAAGAAAGAATGAAAGAAAGAAAGTAGGAAAGAGAGAAAGAAAGAAAGAGGGGTTAGGGAGGGATAAAGAAAGGCAGTCAGAGAGGGAAGGAGGGAAAGAGGGAGGGAGAGTAAGATTAGTAATTGATGAGCACACTAGGGTTTGCAGTGAACATCTTCCTCTCTGATAATGAATGCTATATTTTTTCTAGGAATTGAGTTTATGAGCTCAAAATTTGAAACATTCACCTTTTACTCATAAAATAATTAGTACATTTACTTCTCTCCAGTAATATGGTCTCCGTCTTTGCTTCTGTGGCTCTTTCTCTTTCTCTGTAACTTTTTTTTAATCTATGTATGTATGATGGCTGTTTTAGGAAGATTCACCTGGTGGTGGAATATAGGGTAGACTAAAATGGGGAAATATGAGGCAGTAAGAATACATAAGATATTTTGAATTAGTCCAGTTTTAAGGTTGCAAAAGACCTTAACTAGGATCACAGTAGTGTGAATGAAAAAGAAAGGGCAAATATAAAATATTAATATGAAGAATTGAAAGTAATTTTCATTTATTGAATGATTTCAGGTGGTGGTATTGGTAAAAAGAGGAAGGAGAATAAAATGTCTAATCTAATGTACCTAGATTCCTGGGGGAATGATAGTTCTAATGACAATGAAGTAAAAAGGAAAACGATAAGTTCCTTGGAAACATAATGATTTTGGAAATGACAATAGTAGGTAATTGAAGATAGAAAAAGAAAGGTTTTTAAAGTGTTTCTATGCACCAGACACTATGACAAGTGCTGGGACAAAAATACAGAAAACAAGACAGTCTTTCCCCTAATAAAGATGAAAAACAACATAAAGGATACCTGGAAAAATGGGAATTATTGAAAGCATAAATAGCTAGCAAGGGCATGAGAAGAAACAAAGATATAATATTAAAATTCAGAGAAAAATTGGAGATAGATTAAACCTAGAAATGCCAAATCAGAAGTCAAACCCAAAAGGTCAATAATAGATGCTTTGAAAACAGATAAATTCTCTAAGAGAGAAAATATAGATTGTAAAGAAAGAACAACAGAAAATAAAGCCTTCTTTAAAAGTGGGGGCCTGCCACAATTGAGGAAGAAAAAAGAAACGAGACCAGAAAAAAGGTGAATAAAAGGAGTAGAAGGGAAAAAGTCACGTAGGACAAGAAGAGATTTTCTAGGAAAAGGTGGTAAATGGTTTCAAATGCAGGAACAAGATCAAAGAAAAGTAATGATTAAAAAGACTGTTGAATGTGATGATTTCAAGCTATCATTGGAATATCTGATTTCAATAAAGTTATTGTATAAAAGTTAGATTTTAATTGACCAAAGAGTGGTGAGGAATGTACTTATCAAGTGCCAAATATTTATTTATCATCCTTAGCAATAAAAGAGTGAAATAAATATAATAGTTTGGGGATAGAATTGGGTCAAAACAAGGTTTGATTTAGAAGTAGCTGGCTTCATTTTAGAATGTGGAGCCACCTTTTAGGGGTTTCTTTTCAGGTTGAAGTATATTCAGAAAAGTGAATTCAACAGGGCTAGGAAATCAGTACATTCTAAAACTAGGGTGAATAGAAAGCAGCATCTATGAATTTTCTTCTTTTTCAAGTTATGTGAAAGTTTTTGGTTAGTGACAGAAGCAGTGTGAATCATGGAAGCATAGGGAGTGGTTCATTAACTGAAGCCAAGGGAAACAATAGGAAATAGTTGGAAATGAGGTTTAGCTGCAGGGGCTAAGGGGGCATATAACTCAAAAAAGCTTTTGTACTTGGGGGGGGGGCAATGAAGTGCCAAGAAGGACACATGATCAGGTAGATTCATTTATATGTTGCAAATAAAAAGGTGTACAAACTGAGAACAAGGAAAAACTGAAGAAATTTACGTTAAGAAAATCAAACTGAACTGAAAAAGATTGATTAAAGTTTTTCAGAAGTGTAGAGGGAGAAATCTGAAGGGTGAATAAGTTGAATGCTGAGTACAATTGTTCATAGGTAGCATCTGTTGGCCCATTATGGAACAGTATTCATTCTACTTTCTGTTTTCTGTTTTAATTCTGTAATTCAGTCATAAGCACTGAATCTTCCCTTATGTTTTTGGTTGTTTGTTTAATATTAGAAATCAATTTTGGCAATTTTCAAAAGTCTAAATACTTTTTCATACATTTCCCATTAACTGTATCATGAGAACAAATGGTTTTGAGTTCACATAACCTATTTTTGTCATCTCTTTCTTTACAATCTAGTTATAACCATTAATTTAATAATGACCTACTTAAATATTCATATTTCCTTAATCATCCTTTATGCCTCTTAGTGTAGTTCACAGATCAGAATGTGGTAAATATAATTTGTTTTCAAATAATGTCATAAATCCCTCCAATAACACTGATCAAATCCCACCTATGCCTTCCTTTCCTGTCTAACTTTATCCAGAGAGTTTACCCATTATACTGTTGGAGCTTTCTTTGGATTTCTTGACAATTAAGCATTCATTCAACCATATTTACTAGCCTCCTACCACATTTCTACCATTATTACTACTGATATTAATGTCTGGCATTTATAACTTTTACTATGTACCAGGCATGCTAAATGACTTGCAATCATTTCATTTGGTCCTCACAACCCTAGAAGATAGATACTATTATTATTTCCATTTCAAAGATGAGGAAACTGAGGGGAAAAGTAGTAAAATGACTTGCTCAGGTTTACACAGCTAGTAACTCTCAGACCTAATTTGAACTCAGGTCTTCCTGACTCCATACAATATATCTAATGTAGATATGTGTTGTGTTTTAGGCACTGGGCATGCAAAGATAAAAATGGAACAATCCCTTTCCTCAAAATAACAAATTTATTCATCCCTTCTTTTTGTCATATGACCAAGCCCCACTTTCTTTCACACTTCACCCACAAAATCTTTTACGATGATTAATTATGTGTTGGTTATATCTTATAATTTAATTAGACAATTCTGTATATATTCCACACAGACATGTATTCATGTTGTAAAGACTATTTTTGGTAACACTGTGAAAGAAAAAAAAAGAGAAAGAACCGAGGAAAGGAGCCTTAGCAAGACTGTGCAAAATGGTTTAGGCAGGAGGTTTAGTGTCTAAACTGGGGTTATCAATAACTCAACTGTTTCCAAAGGGCTCACTAAATTGTAGCATTTTTACAGTGCACAATGTAGAACTTCCCTTACTTTATTTTTTGAGCACACAGATGGAGCCAGGCCTAGAGATGGGAAGTCCTAGGTTCAAATTTGGCCTCAGACACTTCCCAGCTGTGTGACCCTGGGCAAGTCACTTAACCCCCATTGCCTAGCCCTTACCATTCTTCTACCTTGGAACCAATACACAGTATTGATTCCAAGAAGGAAGGTAAGGGATTTAAAAAAATAATAAAATAAAATACAAAGATGGTAATCATCACAATAAAATATTCTAATATGAGGAACATGTGTGTGTTCATATATGTATATGCAATTATACATTTACGGATGACTATAAATTCTCATAGAAAGATTTATATTTTATTCTTTAAAGAGACAAAATTATTGAGATTTAGAGATGTAAACTCTCAGAATCCTCCTTTAGCAGTGTAAATTTAATTCTAATATCTAATATCAAGAAGTTTATTTTTATACAAACATTAACATGAAACTTTAAAAATTCCCAATTAAAGGGACACTTTCACCTATTTTGAATAAATGTTAGAGCAATTTGGGATAACCTTTCTGTGATTCTATCTCTTTAAAGGAACAAATAGGTTGCTGAAGCTATAATTTTCTTGACTTGCTCCTTCCAAAAACCAGAAGTTAGTTATTATTTTATCAAGTCAGCATGACTCATAAAGCCATTGTCTCCTTAAACTAGCACATAAACAGACAAGAAATGCCTCTTAGCTTAAATCATCTGTGCTCTGCCCAGACTAGTCTACACATGGGCCTTCAAACATCTTCATTTTACCATAACTCAGGTTCCATATTATTCATTAAACTTTCTCTGCACATCCCTAGCCACAGCGATCCCTCCTAACTCTGAAATACTAGCATTTTTAAACTCATCTACTTTGGCGCTTAAACTGTACTAACCTTAAAATGCCAACAAAAGAAGTGCCTCCTCAGAGTTTTCTAAAGTCAATCAATCAACAAATACTTATTAAGTACCTACTATGTGCCAGGTGTTGGTCTTTTGCCTAATTTTTTTAATCATAAAAGAATATGGATACACATACAAGGGAAAAAAGCAGACAATCCTGGCCCTCAAGGAATTTACTTTCAAATGGGCAAAGATAACATATAAAAGTTGAAGTGAAAAGAAGTGGGAGATGGTGGCCAAGTCCAGAGAAGGAAGGATCAGGGTCTGAGGTCTTTTCCAAAGTGGAGGTTCCAGAAAGAACTCATCAGTAGAAAAAGGTGCCAATAGGAAAATAGATTTAAGGCTGTGAGTCAGAAATACATCATAAGCAACTTGAGGACATGACTACGGACTGATGTGGACCCCATCTCCCAGTGTCTTCAACTTGATCCTTGCTTGTCTACCGTTGGCTGTAAGAAGACAGATCAGACCATGTTGGCATTAGATTAGTATTTTTTAACTAGCTTCCAGCTCAGAAGCTACTGGGATCTCCAATTCCCTAAGGTCATTGGTCTAAGATATTCCTTATAGGTTGAATATGACAGTTCACACCTTCGATGAACAAGAAGTAATCAGCTAGACTCTTTCAGACAAAATTCAGACCTCACCATCTTCCCTATTCCTGGGTCCTAAGTACCAATGGATTTTAATACAGGTCTCCCTATGCCCTCCAAACCTCCAAGCATTGCTATCTTTCCTGTCAGTGTGCTCTACTGTACATTGGCTTTGCTATCTGCCTTGCAGGAGAACTTTCACATATGAATGTCTTCTCATTGGGAACATGGTAAGGGGGATGGCAGAGGGAGGGCATAGAGGTCTGCCTAGGCTCTGGGAAGAGAAGGCAAAAAGTTCATCAATCAGGGTCTATGAATGCAGAAGCATAGTCCAGGCTTCCATTTGGGGTTGGTCTAGAGGGAGAGAAGAAGGATGACACAGGGCAGCATGAGGAGACACCCAAAAAGAATACTTGTACAAGATACATCTCAGGATTAATGGAAAGACCAACATGAAAATTATATAAGGTGCAGAAAATTTCTCATAACCACCCATTGCTATATAAAGATATGATTTTAGTCTCTCTTTTTCATCTATCTTGAATTAAAAAGTTATTAAATGACTTTTCAACTTCCATTTTTGGGGAAGTACCCCAGACCATCCATCTCTCATTTTCCAAACTTAACCACCATGACTCAGCAGCTTCAAGACTCTTTTCCTGTTGGCACCTTTTTTGACTGATGAGTTCTTTCTGGAAACTCCATTTTGGAAAAGACCTCAGACCCTGATCCTTCATTCTCTGGACCTAGCCACCATGTCCCACTTCTTTTCATTTCAACTTTTATATGTTATCTTTGCCCATTTGAAAGTAAATTTCTTGAAGGCCAGGATTGTCTGCTTTTTGCCCAGTATGTGTGTCCGCACTCTCTTATGAATAGAAAAATAGGCAAAAGAACAACACCTTGCACATAATAGGTGCTTAATAAGAATTTGTTGATTGATTGACTTTAGAAAACTCTGAGAAAGCACTTCTTTTATTGGCATTATATTATTTTACAAACCCTTATCTTCTATCTTACAATCAATATTGATTTCAATATTTGAATATTCAATATTACATCAGTATTGGTTTCAAGGCAGAAGACTGGTGAGGGCTAAGCACTAGGGGTTAAGTGACTTGCTCAAAGTCACAGAGCTAGGAAGTGTCTGGGGTCAAATTGGAATCCAGGACTTAAATCTCTGGGGCTGGCTCCCAATCCATTGAACCATCTAGTTGTTTCCAGCATTGTATTATTTAAGAAGAGAGTATTAATGTAAAAAAAAAACAAAATAAAAAATAATTTTAAAATTTTTGGTGGGAGGCAGTCAGGAGCCTTAGTAGACTGAGAACCATGTCTACAGAAGGAAGGTCCTTGGTGCAAATCTGGCCTCAGATACTTCCCAGTTGTGGGACCATGGACAAGTCACTCAACTCTCTCTGCCTAGTCCTTAATACTCTTCTGACTGGGAACAGCACAGTATTAATTCTAAGATGGAAAGAAAGTTTAAAAAATAATAAAAAAATTATTTTGTTTTTTTCCATTTGAATAAGTTTATTTAGTCAATTTAGAACATTATTCCTTGGTTACAATAATCACATTATTTCCCTTCCTCCCCTGCACCCACTCTTCCCATAGCCAATGCGCAAATTCATTGGGTATTACTTGTGTCCTTGATCAGAAACTATTTCCATGTTGTTGTTTACACTAGGATGTTCATTTAGAGTCTACATCCCCAACAATATCCCTTTGACCCATGTATTCATGCAGTTGTTTTTTTTGGCGTTTTTATTCCCACAGTGTTTCTTCCGGATGTGGATAGTGGTTTTTCGTGTAGGTTCCTGTGGGTTGTTCAGGGTCATTGCATTGCCACTAATGGAGAAGCACATTACATTTGATTGTACCACAGTGTATCAGTCTCTGTGTACAATGTTCTCCTGGTTCTGCTCCTTTCGCTCTGCATCACTTCCTGGAGGTTGTTCGAGTCCCCACAGAATTTCTCCACTTCATTATTCCTTTGAGCACAATAGTATTCCATCACCAACATATACCACAATTTGTTCAGCCCTTCCCAATTGAAGAGCATCCCCTCATTTTCCAATTTTTGGCCACCACAAAGAGAGCAGCTATGAATATTGTTGTACAAGTCTTTTTCCTTATTATCTCTTTGGGATACAAACCCAGCAGTGCTATGGCTGGATCAAAGGGCAGACAGTCTTTTAATTCCCTTTGGGCATAGTTCCAAATTGCCCTCCAGAATGGTTGGATCACTTCACAACTCCACCAGCAATGAATTAGTGTCCCTACTTTGCCACATCCCCTCCAGCATTCATTACTTTCTGTTGCTGTCATGTTAGCCAATCTGCTAGGTGTGAGGTGATACCTCAGTTGTTTTGATTTGCATCTCTCTGATTATAAGAGATGTAGAGCACTTTTTCATGTGCTTAGTAATAGTTTTGATTTCTTTGGTTGAGAACTGCCAGTTCATGTCCCTTGCCCATTTGTCAATTGGAGGATGGCTTGATTTTTTGTACAGTTGATTTAGTTCTTTGTAAATTTGAGTAATTAAACCTTTGTCAGAGGTTTTTATGAAGATTGCTTCCCAATTTGTTGCTTTCCTTCTGATTTTAGTTACATTGGTTTTGTTTGTACAAAAACTTTTTTGAATATAGATTTTTTTAATAGTCTTGCTTTTCTTGCTCTCTTAGGGAGAAAGAAAGAATATGGACCTGAAAATAAAATAAAATGAATAAGTATTTGATAATTATTGCATCTCAACTACATAGTACATTGGATATAATGCTAGATTTGAAAGCAGTAATTCTTGAATTAAAATCCTACTTTAGACACATACCAGCTTTGTGACCCTGGACAAGACATTAAACTGAACTTCAATTTCCTCATCTGTAAAATGGAGGTTATAATTACACCCACGTCACATACTAAGTTTTGTATCAATTGAGATAACATATTCCATATGCTTTGCAAGCTTAAAGTATTGTATATAATGAATCCACTATGATTACTATTATATCAAATATAAACTGTATCCCTTAAGGTATCAACATCTTTTACATTTGCCTGAGACAATTTTGCGATGTTTGAAATTTTGCATATTAAGTTTTTAGAATATTTAATAGACAAATTCAGGTGATGATAATGTTTCATTTAACTAAACTTTTAAAAATGAAAACTAGTTAATGAGAAGCTTGTTTACATAGTAAAATACTTAGTTCTAATAAAAAATAAAAAAAATAAAGTTCTAAATAAATACCTACTTTAAGTTTGTAGCCCACAGGGAATTTGTTATACATAAAAATATGTGATAGTGCTGCTTGCTAGGCAGTGTATTGTCTACCTTAAAACTTACTGCCTAGAAATGGCAGGTGGCAGAGTGAATGATCTGAACCAGACATAGTATGCTACCTTCTTGTTCTAAATTAATTCTTATTCATGGCACATTATATTCCTTGCTCCCACAGAAAGCTTTAAAAATTGTTTCTAATTTTATTGGCCATTTTTATCTTCTGCTCCAATAATCTATTGCTTTTAGTAATGAATAAAAAAGAAAGAAAGAAAATAGATCAACAAAAGTAAACAATTAATCAATCCGCCTTGACTATATAGGTGTCCTACACCAGCAAACGGAAGGAAGGTACATTTTTTCATCTCAGTTTAGACCATACATCTCATAACATTATGTTCCCTTTATACATATATGTTTATCTATGTTCTGTCTATCTATCTATCTATCTATCTATCTATCTATCTATCTATCTATCTATCTATGTTTATCTGTCTGTCTGCCTCTTTATCTCTTTATCTATCTCAACTATCTCACTGTTAACTATTTAAGAGCAGGACTCATAATTTTGTTGTCTTTATTATCTTTCTCAGTGTCTGTCATAGTAGATTATACACATTAAACACTGCACATTATTTTTTTAATAAATAAGAGATTATTGTCCTGACTGTCTGAGTACTTCAGAAGTACTCAGACCATTTATTAGGGGGCCTGGAAGCAATAAAAATGTATATAGATTTTCATTATGTTTTCAATTCATCCAAATATAGAAACATATCTCTTTTGCTTTCCTTCTTTTACTACTACCCTTCCCTACCAGTTCTCTTGTTTTGATATTCAGTCATTTTTAGTTAGTTTCAACTCTTCATGACAAAGGTACTGGAGTGGCTTGCCATTTTTTATTTACATTGGAGGAAACTGAGGCAAACAGGGTTAAGTGACTAAGTAACTACTGAGTATCTGAATACTTATTTTAACTCAGGAAGATGAGTATTCCTGACTGGCACTCTATATACACTGTGTCACCTATGTGCCAGCTCTAAATCTCTTCTCTATGACTTATTTAAGTGTTATTATTTGTTTGGGGAAAGTTTCTGCTTCATGGATGAGTCCTTTTCATACTATACACTGAATGCTCACAATTTCATAACTAAAAGAAATACTTCCATCAAATTCCATTGCTTAGGTTTATTGGAGAGGATGAAGTTGGAATTGGCAAAAACTCTTAAATTATTTTGTGCTTACATGTCAGTATTTCAGTGAATCCAAATTTTGTCAGAAATCTCTCAATCTCAGAATTAGGAGTGACCTCAAAAGCCATCCATTCCAACCTGTACCTCAACAAGAATTTCCTCTTCTATGTACCCAAGAGGTTATTCTTCCTTATTCACTTTCTGTCTTCCTGTGAAGATGAACTCACTGCTGTTGGAAGTAGTAAGTTCAAATATTGGTTAACTGCTAATTATTAGGGAGTTTTTCCTTATTTTTAGTCTAAATCTACCTCTTTGCAACTTCAACTAATTTATCCCCATCATTTGTGTTCAATGCCTTTTCCTCTTTAAATACATGTTAACTATGTGTTCTCTTCTTAAGTAATTTTCCTCAGCTTAAAAATCGCCAATTCTGTCAACCAGTTTTTAAATGACATGGCATCAAGCCTCTTTACTATCATGTTACTGTTCTTTGGGTCTGCTTCAGCTCATCAATGCTCTTTGGAAAATATGGAGTCCAGAACTTGCCTGAATACACTATAGATACTGCAGACCTAGAAAAGAAAGTTTTTGTATCACATTTCTTGAGATTATCGGTTTAATAGTAAAAGTAGATCTAGTTTTACCGGTGAAAACAATAATAAAGAAAGAAGCCCCCTAGGGACCATGGGACCTTTCCATCTGACTTGCAACTGAAACCTTCCACATATGTTATATTTCTGTAGAATGTAACTATATTTAGAATAGGGACTGTATTATTTTGCCATTTGCATTTCTAGCACTAGAACACTGTAGTGTACATAGTAACTACTTAATATGCTTCAATCATTCATAAATACATTCATTTGTTCAGATTCCAAAGCTTTTAAATTTTCATTTATATTCAAGGTCCTCCTCCTAGCCCATTGCTGGTTCATTTGAGATTTCAGTCCACTGGAAGACATATCCAGGCATTTTTTTCTTTGCCATGATTTTATAATTCCAAATCTATCAGTCTTTCTATTCCACAAGATGTACTTACCCTTATTTTGTGTCATGGACCCATCTGATGAGGCATATCAACCACTTCTTGGAATAATGTGTAGGATTACAAAGGAAAGTATATCAAAATGCAGTTATCAAAATATATTTTTAGAAATCAAATTCATACACACTAGGTTTGGAACTCCTGTTCTATAGACTTATATGATATATAATATATTATAAATGTTTATCTAATATTGGTAGTAGTGAAAATGATCATTTACATAATGTTTTAAAGTTTGCAAAGTGCTTTCCATATATTATCTTTTTTAATCCTCTCAACAACTTTTTGAAATATATGCAATTATTATTTCCATTTTACAGATGAAGCAACTTAGACTTGCCGGGGGCCACAAAGCTAGTGTCCAAGGCAGGATTTGAACTCTGAACTTCTTGAGTCCAAGTCCACTACTTTGTTTCTTTTGAACTCTTACTCTTTTGCCTCATTGTATCCTGGATTTAACTCTCCATTTTATTCTAGCACCTCTGGCTGGTCCCAAAAGCTATGTCTATGATATAAGCACAAACATAACACAATTTTGGGAAGCCAGTTTTCAGGAGGTTGACTGCTAGGTGCTGAATTCTTTTCACTAGTGTAATTCATATTACAGCATACCAAAAACAGTGACAAAAAGCTGACCACAGAACCTTTGAGGCATAACATTTTTTATTACTAACAAGGTTCTGCTATTATTCTGAAAAATAATACTCTAGAACAGAAAGATGTGTAATACTTTACCAAGTAGATTGAGATGGCATTGACTGTTTTGAATGTAGTGACCCCATTCCACCAGGAAAATGTAGAGATTCAGAGAAGTATTTTCCTTATCTTGTGTGACTCTGTACAGGAAAAAGATAGATTTAATTAGATTTCTACAAAGTATTCTGTTCTATGTAGTTAATGTTAACTTCTCCATCCTTTTCCTTCTTGCAATGATCCTTAACATAAAGGCAGCTTTACAACAAGGCCAAAGCAGAGAGGAAAAATAGTGGTTATGTTTTTTGCACTGCTGTTATAATTAAAAAAGAAAGAAAGAATTTAAATAATCGGAGATGGAAGGCAGTAATAACAGCTGATGTTTATATAGTGCTCTGAGGTTTGTTAAGCACTATGAGTGTGTGTGTGTGTGTGTGTGCATAAAATCTCCTTTGATTCTCATATGACCTTATTAGATATCTGTTATTACCCCTTTTTATGCATAAAGCAACTGAAGTCAACAGAGATTAAATGACTTATCCAAAGCCACATAGTTCATATGTCTGTGAGGAGGGATTCTAAATGAAGCTTTTCTTACTCCAAGCTGAGTAAATATGCTCTTTCTTAAAATATTTCTCACACATTTGCTTGCCTTGAAAAAGATGCCATTTAACAGTTAGCATTTGTGGCCTAAATTTCTATGTTGAGAACAGGATCCAAGTCCTCACTGTAAGAAAAGTATTTCCCCTCCAGTATTCTCAAGCCAGTAGTCAGTGGCCACTTTAACCAATACCTATACCATTTGCTCCCACACTTTAATCTATGCTCTACAGAACAAGCCCCATAAAACTCCCTTTTATGCTAATACTAAGTCTCATGTTTAAAGGATAAATGTATTATTGGGATCTATAAAAAACAAATTGAAATATATCCACCATAAAATTTCATCAAGTGATTTGGGTAATGTGAAGATTTCTTAAGCAAGGTAAGTGCTCGAGTGGTTCACAGGTATTGGCTTTTTATAATTTCATATTTATGTACTAGCAGATAATAAATTTTACATTTTATAACCATAATATAATAGTCCCTTTACCACAGTATGTGGGTGTACTTTTGGACATGATCCTGGGAAATTAAAAGTGAAAAGCATTTAAATTTTACCAACATAGATGAATTATTCTTTCTTATTTCTATAAACAGAACTGTCCCCCAAAGAACTCTCTAGATATGAAATACTTTCAAATAACAGTTGGGTCTCAAATTTAATTGTGTAAAAAATCAAAATGGAAAGCTCCCTATAGATCCTTAGGTAAAAGTCATTATTAGAAGTTCTCCATGGATATGATATGGAAAAATAGAAATAGGTAATGTCCTATCTTTCTCTTTCTTATATACTGTTTAAAGGAACAGCTTCCTCCAGAACTTCCTGACCCCAGAAAACCAATGATATCATGAAACCACTGAGGCTTCAAATCCTAGTTCCTTCCACTTGTGTCATCCAAGAAGGAGAAGAACTGGAAGGACTTGGTGAGGAAAGAGAAGGAAAAAAATGCTTATAAAGGAATCTTGCTGCTAAGGCATATGGAGAGTATTTCTTCTGTGACATCATCTGACCAAGCCCTGATTATATAACTCAAATACTTTTAAAACCAATAATTTAAATACGCTCTAGGTGAATGGACAGAAGGTATACCTCGAGACAGTATCATGTCATCTACAGCAGTGGAATGCATGATCAAATGGTTAGGGTCCCCTCTAATGAATCACTTTTTCTTCTCAATAACTTAAGATTTTAGTTGTTTGGGATTTTGTGGGTATGACCCAGAAGTTGAGAAATTCTACAGTTTAGTCATATGAAGCCTAACAAGATTAGAAACAAAATGCATTTCAAAGTGCATTTGAAAATTAGTTGTTTAGAACCAGACAAGTTCTCATACCCTCAACACCTCATCATCAAAACAGTGTTACTTAGGAATTACATAAAGTACATGAAAGCAATCAGTGTTAGTAATTTGGAATTATAGATTTCATTTTCTCGACCTAGTCAACTATTTCAATTAGAATAGTCGATTTCTCTAATGATTTTTAAAAATTAGACAAAGAGTAGAAGAGCAGAAAAAGGTTTTAATTTGAAATGACTATGTAAAAGTGCATTTTAAGCAGAATCAACTCCTTTCAGAGCTGGACAAGACCTTAGAAATCACATAGGCAAAAAAAAATTGGAGAAAGTTCAGTAATTAAAGAGAAAGAATTGCTAGAGACAATATAATTATGAGGTGTTGAGAAATCATTTGACTAAATGATCTTCATTTTCAAGGGAGAGTTCCTTTATTAGTAAATTCTCTACACTGAATAAAATCACAAACATACACCAAAAATTCACACATAAAATCTCATTCTTGTGAATACGTAGACAAAATGAAAAACATTGTACTTCCAAAGTCATAGAACAGATCTTTGAATGTTTTTTGTATATTCCATTTTATCAGTACCATAACAATAATATAATACAAATCTTTATAATTTTAAAGCAATTTCATTCAGAATAAGGTATCAATAAATTTTTATAAAATATATATTTCTGGAATGATTTAAGGGGAGAAATGTATTTTTTCTTTTTTGAAATTTCGAATAGTTTCCCATGGTTACATGACTCATGATTGCCCCTCACCCCTGCTCTTTCCTCACAACCATAGTCAATGAGCAGTTCCACTGGGTTATACATCTATCATTGTTCAAAACCTATTTCCATGTTGTTCATGTTTTCAGCAGAGAGATCCTTTAACATCAAAACCCTAATCATATCCCTATCAAACTATGTCATTGGTCATATGTTTTTCTTTTGCAGAGAAATGTATTTTTAAAAATATCTCTGCTACTTTTGTTATTTTATGAGACAATGAATGAAGATATGCATATTCATAACTTCATGACTTTTGATAAATAGTTGAGATTTTCAAAAATATTTTTCTTTTTTATACACAATACTGCCAGTTGTTATGGAAATTTTCTTCAGAAAATATGTTGGTTTTTTCATGCAAACATTTCAATGTAGAATAGAATTAAGAATTTTTTTACACTATGAAATTTTATTACAATGTCAAATTCAGTTTAATGTATGGCACTCTAAAGCAGGAAATAATACATACGTGCATATATATGTGATATAAAAATAAAAAAGAGTGTAGATTGGTCAATAATATTAGTTGAAGACAATCAAATAGAGAATATGTTCTGCATTTTAAAATGAATGAATAGGTTTTCCTATAAATTAGAATTTAATAATAGGCAGAATGAGGAAAGTTTTTTTGCTTTAATTCTTAACTCACTTTTATGCATATGCATGGAATTAAATCAGCAAATGGAAATATTTAAGGGTATTATGACAGTACTAATTTGAGGGAAATGAAAACAGCTGTGAAATGAATTACTAATTGTATTGTTTAAGATGGAGGAAACATATTTCTCAAGGACACAATGTATTAATGCTGACATAAAACTCAAAATTACTCTATTGATAACTATATATGAGTAATGTAAGCCCATTAAAATTTAGTAGTGAGTGAAATGCATTGAGACAATGAATCCAAAATCATAGTTTAAAGTTTAGATGGCATCACATTACCTAGGATATGGTGGAGTAAAAGAATAAAATTCTTACTATTGAATGCTTTTTTAACTCTTTCCTTTAGCTTAATTAAGCTACGTCTCATTTTAACCTCCCCTTATCCCCTTAGCCCCACCATCTGCATCTTACTTACTTTTACATTGCATGCTCATCTCTCTGATCATTAGAACCCCATTGAGGAAAGAATCTTTCCCACTCATTTTAACAGGCCTGGCCCAAAGCAAAATTGAAGTGGATGAAGTCTATGTTAATTATATCAAGTGATTAAAAAGTAGGTGGAGGATTTGACACTACATGTTTTCCAACAATGCCAACTGTTTATTGAATTGAGTCAAATTCCTTGTTTTGATGTCTATTATTCAAGCACATCTACTAATGCACTGCTTTCTGTGTACTATAGAATGTCATTTCTCCATTTTTTTTCCTTGAAAGCTGTTCAGTTTCCTTAACATTGCCATTCCTGCCTTCCACTTCAGGTATACATTGCCCTCATTTTTGGTGAGTATTTAATATTCAATAGAAGAAGAAATATGATATAGTACTGACATGAGAGTCATAATTCATAGATTCATGTCTAAGCACTGCCATATAATAATTAGTGTCCTATGGATAATCCTGTTTTATTTCATTTTCTCATCTATAAAATGGGGATAACAATAAATGTTTCATAGGATTGTCATGAGAATCAAATAGAAAGGGTTTTCTCCAATAGTATCAGGAACTGTTAAGTACCATATAAATACAAAATATTAAAGTCTACATAAGATATAAGCATACTTCCGTAGATTTTTAAGCTTTTTAAGAGAAAAGTCTGTGTTATTTTGCTTTCATTTTCATATCTTCTGCCTAGTGCCACATAATTATTTGTTGAATTTGGAAAAAATTAGCTCTTTTACTTCACATGTGTAAAGAAGAGCACATAAAAAGAATAGAGTAGATGATATATTACAGATATATGTTTCAATTAAATTATTACATATTACTAATATTCTATCTTACACACAAAGTAATGAGTATTTTGTATGGAGTATTTTTCTTTTGAATATTTTTTCCTCCCCTAACCTTCTGATCAAAGAAGGTACACATGATGTAATGTAAAGACTGCTTTATAGAGCACATTCGTAAATCATTCTTAGATTGAAAAGAGAACCATGCATCAAGTTGACAATTGAATTGATAGCATTATTCTGAAGGAATTCCTCCATTTAGCCTTGGAAGCTACCTAAAGAATGTTTGGTTATGGGGAAGAAGTGAAGCACTTCCCTCTACTGGATTGAATTTTTTTTTTTACTATTAAGGTTTAAAAACTTTAATCCAAAGTTTGATTAGATTCTTCTCTAGATTAAACCCTTCTGGTACTTTGGAAGGTGATTTATAGCTATGCACCAAGTACTGGAATTTCCTTTGCTATTATTTTTTCTGAATAATTAGGCAATTAGAATATTTTGGGTTGCTTTTATTTTTCAACAATATTTGAGTAATATCAAAAGATGCCTAAATAATATTTTGAAGATAGTTCTATCACATAACATAGTAGAGATGAAGGCATAGATACATCATTTATTACTAATGATCATTTTAAAAAATTTTGATCACTGTATAGAGTTCTCTAAAAATCTCTGTAAATTCTTCAAGAACTGTATAAAAGTTATTTGAAAGATAAACTGTGGTAAGATTATAAGGAAACATTTTTGATGATTTACAAGTTTTTTATCTAACATTCATCAATATGAACTGAAAATATATTATAGTTCAGGTCAAAAATAAATTAACTTCAATTTAGGTAATCCATATGCCCTTCAACTCTGGAATTCCATTGATAATTATATTCAATGTAAGTTCAAGAATTAGCTGTGAGCTTTTATCCAGTGCATTCTTTGTCAATAGACCAGGAAGAATCTTGAATGAAATAGCTAAATATTTAATATTTGGAGATAGATAACCAAAACTGGCATCAGAGACATTCAAGCCATGAAATTTTCAGGCCCATTTTACACAAATAAGTGCAACAACCTATGAATACATGCTTGAATGGGAATGGGAACATATACCAGGAAATTCCTTATCTCAGAAGGAAGGAAGAATTTCAGTCTTAGTGATGACATCCCCAAGGAAGAGTTTATGGTTTAGGTGCTGATTTCATATCTTTATGCTTACTGCTATTGTCCTTCTATTAATTTTTTACTTATAAAATTGTTATATATTTCTAAAGCTGATTACTGCATTTCCCTAAAGATATCTTCACACACACACACACACACACACACACACACAAACAATGAATTCAATATTAGCCAGTACTGTGTTTTTATAATCATGAATTTGGTCTTTGTAAGTCCTATACTGATTCCTCATAGTGGGATGGAAATGGTGAGGAATGTGTTAATAAATTTTTAATGGCTCTCCAAAAATTAGTTCTTGTCTAGATAGTCAAAAGAACAATAAACTAACTCTTATTCATAGTGTTTTGCTGAATTCTGGGGTGTAAATATATTTTCACAATCAAAATTTAATTATAGGCTCCAGATAGTTTGAGCTTACTCTAGCACATCCCTTGCTATTATCCACAGACTCTAAGAGGTTGTGCTAGAGGAACACAAGCTCTGGAAATTTCTACAGAACAAAACATAATGATTAAAATATGAGTATGGAGATAAGCTGGTCTGAGGAATAGATGATCTAAGTTAGAAAAGGGTCAGAACTTGAGGAATGGCTTTCTGGTGATTTTAAAAAAAAATTTTGACCTCAGGAACATATGAAATTATTTTGTTAGGGCAGGAATAGAGATTCTGTTCTACACTAGTAGATAAACTTTAAAAATTTTGAAATATTTGAATCAAATAATGAGTCTCATTTGAAGTCCTATGCACCAATTAGATTGTATGTGTTATAATCATTATAATGCAAAAATAGGATAAAATCCACAAGAATTAAAAATGTTTCTCGGATTTCTTGAAGAGTGTCCTATTTCACTTTCTGTTACCAATGTAAGCATTTAATGTTCTCTTTGACCTTGGTTATGCCTCTTTCATTTAGGAATATAAGACATTTCAAAATTTAATATTTAAATTTTAATTTAATTATCTAATAATGTGAATAGATAGTTTTCACATTAGCAGTCCATTTGGGGGGAAAGTCATACTACCTCATTCTTCTCCAGTTTGAGAACATAATTCAATAATTGTCAGCATGGTTGTTGTTATTGTCATCCAAAAGAACTGAATATACTTACATATGTTTCTAAATATCGTAGGAACAAGTCAAATAAATTGTGTTTCCTGCCCTCTAAAAGGTTAAATCCTGAAATGAAAAGAGAAAATATTAAATAATAAAAAATATGTTGTAGAACATTCCGTGAAATGGAGTTTTACAGAAAACCCCCCCAAAATATGAGATAATGAGAAAATCCATCTTCACAAGCAACTTTTTTACTATACGCATCTCTGTTTCCACCTCTCTCTACTAAATATAATACTAGGTGTTAGTGGATTTTATATTGTAGCCTTCTTGAGAAATGCTTTCAGAAAATATAGCCAATCTCATTCTCATTCATGGAAAACTTCCTTTAAAATGGAGACATTTTCCTAAGACTTTCTGAAAGGAGGGGAGAAGGGCATTACTAATCTAGGATGAGGCATGTGCTGTTTTTCTTTGAATAAATTTGCCTCCTCCTGTTTGAACTTCACATTGTATGCTTCTTTTATTAGCCCATCTCCTGAATAACTATTTTTATTATCCTTCCATTTCTGACCTTCCTATTTTATTATCTTTTCCAATTTCTTTTATTATACTATATCTCTCAATATAGTAACCTCTGCAGTTTCCATTAATGCACTGTATACTTTCTCTTGACTGTTAAATATGCCTATATTTCTTTGGTACCTCACTAGACACCACCTT